>NW_020925354.1:476685-520481 GCF_003984885.1 Neopelma chrysocephalum | reverse complement strand
CCTTCTTTCCTTCCTGCCTTCCTTCCTGCCTTTCCTGCCTTCCTGTCTTCCTTCTTTCCTTCCTTCCTGCTTTCCTTCCTGTCTTCCTGCCTTCCTTTCTTCCTGCCTGTCTGCCTTCCTGCCTCCTTGCCTTCCTGCCTGCCTGCCTCCTTCCCTCCCTTCCCTCCCTTCCTTCTCTCTCTTGTCTTTTATTTTATTTCTCTCTCTTTTGCTCTTCCTTTTTTCCTTTCTTTCACCCTCTCCTTCCTTCTCTCTTAACTTCACTCCTTCCTTCTCTTTTTTCTTCTCTTCTATTTTGAGTCAGAATTCACAACAAGTCAATTGTCCACTACTTAGCATATAAGGACACTCATTCACACTGGGGGAAGCAAACTTCTGTACCTGCCAGCACTAAAATTCAAATTGGGACATCAACAGCACAGCAGTAAGAATAAGTTGCTGGAATAATTTCTTTAGTTCTGCACTTCACAGGTGAACTGAAAGCACATGAGCTTGCTCAGCCACCTTTTTGTAATGACTCCTCTGTGGAGGGCTATAGGATGATGCTGAGCTAACAGGGTCTAGAAGTCTAAAGTGGATGTACTTTTAGTTGATAAATAACTTGCTTACGTCTTCCTGCAATTCACTGTTTAGAGTCACTCATGTATCTGCTGACTGTTTTTTTGCTAAAAGGCCATAGGTTAAAACGGGGACACACACACACACACACACTTTTGTTTGTCAGACCTTACTCTGATTTTTTTCTCCTGCAGGAAGCAGAGCTCTTAATTAAGCCAATGATTTCACAGGGGTTCAGGTAGAGAAGTTATGCAAGTTAGATCCACATGGCAATAGTGGATCAGCAGAGTTGGTCTGGTTTGCTGCTTTTCTTTAGAAGAAATCCTGGAAATTTACAGAAAGCAGTCATCCTTCATCCCAAAGATGTAAGATCACAGAATTCCCCAGACTTGGTCCTGCTCCATAAGAAGTCTTTGTACTCTTTGCATGAGTGCCTTTTGTTTGTTTTGAATGTACCTCCCACTAACTACATTTGCCACTCCATAGTTCTTATGGTGAAAAAGAGAGCAATTTATTGCTATCCACCTTCTCTGTGTCACCATGATTTTACAGATTAAAAAGGAAGAGATTCAAGCTTGCCTGAGAATAGTAGTTGCAGACTATGTGTGGGCCTCAGAGTAGACAAGCAGATACATCTGCCCTACAGCTATTTCTAGAAAAACAAAGTACTCTGTCCCACAGAGTGAGCACAGCATTCAGACCAAAAACCTGTAACTCCTTTTGTGTACTCTATGCCAAGCCCATGGAGGTTTTGCTGTTCTCCTGCCGGGTGCACGAGGGCAAGGAAGAGTGTGTTGCCATCATACAGGGCATCTGCAGGGCTTTCTGGCAAAAGTGCCCTGGGGCTTTTCATCAAGGGCAATGAAAGTTACCACAGAGAAGAGGAAGAGCTACCGGAAGCATATGCAAGGAACAGCAGTGAATTGCAGTTTGAGGCCCTTCAACAGGAATGTTGTTCACAAGGGTGCAGAGGTTTCTGACCTGAGTCCTTAAAAGGGTGGACTGGAGAGGAGGAGCACTACCACCTGCTCCCTCCTTTGACCACCTGCCACTGCCAGCCACCCCTGCACGCCCTTACAAATGTTGCCTGAAGACCAGAAGCAAACAAGAGCATCCAAGACAGCTCCCTGCTGTGTGTGAGTCTCATCTCACCAGAGTGCCCCCTCAGCAGTGGCAGGAAAACCCCAATATGCTCTGGAGGGTGGAGAAGTGGAGCGAAAGAAGAGGTCTTCTGTCAGCCTTGTGGTTTCTGGGGAGGTTTTTCAATTATTATTATTAATTTATTACAAAAGGCAGGATGTACTGTGCATCTTCTCTTCCTAACCATGCTCTCTAACCAGCATGTGGGTGGAGACTCAACACTCAGGTGGCCCAAACCTGTGTGGTAGGGAGGGCTCACAGCCCTCAGGTTGTGTACTCTGAGGATGGCACCTCTGGGAAATGCTCTTTGTCTCTCACATGCCTCTGAGGGCCAGAACACAGCCAGTGTTTATGTTCCCTGTCTTTCCCTGTAATCCACCTCAGGCTGGAGCCCCAGCAGGGCCCCTGGATATACTGAGCCTGGCTGGACACAGAGGGTTTCCAGCTGGCCCATGCAGGCTGGGGTGGTCTGCCCTCCATGTCCACCAGCATACTTTCCCCCAGCTTCAGCCAGTCCCGATGAGTGAGAGATAGGTGGTGGGAAGCTATGTCTCCACTCTCTTGTGGGCCCTTGCCAAACTGAAGATGGCTGAATACGCAAGGGGTGGGGACTTGTCTTGTGCACGGTGACTGTGTTTTGGCTTTCTTGAGCCAGCTCCCAGTGAGAAGGGATGGGCTGCTTTTAAATGTTTTCTGTTGCTTTTTTGGGCCTCCCAGTAGGGCAGGGAGTTTCTGGAGAGTTGTTAAAGTGTGGGCTGGCTTTCAGGGCTTTCTGCTAGCTAGCAGCCTCTTGCTATGAAGCCAATTCAACTTGCTTGCTCTTCACAATGAGAAGAGGTTTCTTCACATGACAATAATAATGTATTTTTGCACCTTATAGCATGTGTCTCCTCTCCGGATCCTAGCACTTGGGGAAGGGCTTTATTCCTATAATTTCTCTCCATTCCCTTCCCCTCCTTTCCACACAGCACTTGAGGGACCCATGCCTGGTGCATGTTCTACTTTTTGAGTAAATAGCTAGTTTCTGTAGGGAGAGGCAGAGTTCAAGGACACAAGCCTAGTAGGACTATTGCATAAAAAAATTATATTGGTTTGTAAGAACACAGAGCAAGGCAGATGACAAAGATATTAAAGAGGTAAAGTAGGAAAGACTGGGTACTTGATGCACCCATGTTCATCTTGCAATTGTTTGAACACAACGTGGTTGTCCCTGGAGGAAACAGGGGCTTTGCTGCCGAGAAGGGAAGGAAATTATCCAGTCTCCCACTCCACCATAGATGAAAGTTAAAACACATATTTAAAATTATATTTTTATTGTTCCCAAAATGGGGGTAGAAGTGGGTTTGCTACAGTAGAGAAGGGAAATCTAGCCCAGAGGATCCTACACATGTCAACAAGAGGTACAGACGTAATGAAGTCCCTCTAACCACCCCTTTCTTAGGACTGCCTTCTGTGGCATTGTTGGGGGGCAGTGTCATTTGCACAGGAGTTTGACTCAGCAGGAGGATGATGATGGTGTGGCCACTGTGGACAGGCTGTCTGTGTGTTCCTCCAAGTCAGCTTTTTGGTGTCTACATTGCAAAGATTGCTTCTTCTGATCAGAATATCACCACTGCAGCCCTGCAGTGTGGGTGGGATAGAAATGGGAGTGTTGCCTACATCCCCAGCAGAGTCTAACACTCTTGATGGACCCAGAGGTGAACAAAGCTACTTTCCTTCTTCTCTGACTTTACTACAGACTTTAACAGTTATTACAGACTTCCTTATTGTCCCTTGTTGCCTAAGCCTAGTGGAAGTCAGCTCTGAAACTCCCACTCCTGCCTCAGACTGTTTACCATTAGTTCCGCAACTTTGGTGAAGAACTGATTGACTTCTCCTCATCTTTCATGGTCCTGCAGTTGGCCACATATGGAAACAGAGTCACAAGGCAAATCTTTACATGTCCTAACTGTATGGGAGTGGATAGGAAGGGGGAACAAATTCTTTCCCACTTGCCCAAATAGCTTAAAAGAGGACAGCTGGCTAAAATGGGTCACTGGCAAGAACGAGCTTATGAGGATAAAATAAGAATGTAGAATATTGCTTACTGAAATAATTTGTGGTAATGAATAGGTGAAAAGTACTTTGAATTTTCAATGGGAGGAAGTTCTCTTCTTGTTGGATTTCTTCAAGATAGTTCTGCTCAACTTTCAGCATGTCCTGGGCTTAGAGGATGCAGAAGACTTTTAATTTTAAGACTTGAGATGTCTCTCAACGTCTTTATGATCTTCTGGGATCACTCATAATTTTGCCTTTTGAGTGTGTTATTTTTTGTTATTTTTCAAAAAACCTAAGGAAGATAAGCCATCCTCCACTGGAAGCTTGTCTTTTCTCTTCACTCCATTTGGATGGAAGCCAGATTGGGTTGCATCAGTAGTCAAAGATCAATTGAGCAATTGATCAAAACATGCTGGGAAATCCATGTGTTGCAACCTTCTCATACCTACCATTTCATTCTCTTCAGGAGTGTCTCACACTTCTTGTAGCTACAGCTACAGCTCAGAAAAGGGCTTGGGAAGGAGTGTAAGGCAATCTGTTCTTGAATTTCTCAGCTTCTCCTCTTTTCAGCAGTGTCCAAAAGTGCATGTTCACCCTGCTTCCTCAGGTTTCTCAGGGTTTTTTGAAGTAGTGGATACTGTTTCTAAGCCAGAGGTACACCACAGATTCATCTTTTCATGTGAGAAAGGATGAACAACTGTGAATCTCTTGTTTTGAGGTACAGAAAACAAATGAGTTAAATAAAAAGACAGTGTGCATCAAGTATCACAATTGTGCCCTAGCAACCCAGTACAGATATTGACAGAAGGGTAGGTCGCAGGAGTAAGATAATTTTGTCAAATACAGAGGTATAACCCAGAGTTGCAGCCATTTACCCTTATGCCACCTATCCAGCAGCTATAGCCTCTGTGGGAACAGTGGCAAAGTTTTCTAGCATTGCAGTGTGGCAGGTAGGAGCTGCTTGTGCTCACCACCTCTGCCTCAATTGAGTGTACTTGAGAGAGTTGGATGGAAGTAACTGGCAGTTCATTCTTGATCTTTCTGATTGTTGCTTCTAGGGAAAACTAGAAGGACATTGTAGACAAAAGGGACCGATCGTTCGTGGCTACGAACATCACAGGAATCAAGAACTGGGCACTAGTGCTTAGCGTACAAGATTACTTTTTGCAGGTGTCCTATGCCAGATGATTGAGTCTATAACTGCTCATGTAGAGAATCTGCAAACATATGTTCGTTGTACCAGAGGTTTGACAAACCGACAGGCTTGGCAGATACATGCCCTGTGAATCTTAGCTCAGCTCTCAAGCGTGACTGCAATGGTATGGTCTGATTTACATCCTTGCCAATGCAGAGCAACTTCACTGATGCCAAACTGTGGGTGTAAAAGCTGTCTGAGCTGGAGTTTCATTTATGTCCAGCATGAGAAAAAGTTGCATCTAAACTGGGTTTCCTCCAGCGGGCTGTGCATAAAGAACCAGAACAATTACACAATTGTGAACCAAAGCACAGGCACAAGTCTAAGCTGCTTTGAGAACTGGGATAATGTGAATTTATAACTATTCCTTTAGTGGTGGCCGTGCAATTTTTTTTTTGTTAACTTCAAGGTATCCACAGTAAAGTTTTGCTGGTTCTGATGGTAGATGGGATGTTCTTCTCAACATTTACTCCTGAGTCTTCTGATCCATAGATGTAGAACACAGAGGAACATCATCATAGGTGATAATCAGATGGTATCCAAGACTCCCTTTTCCAACATAAGGGAGAGTTTCTGTTGATGCAGCATGCACAAAGTGCCCAATATCTACATTAGACTTTTGTTTAGGTTCTCAGGGTGTTAACTACTCCAGCTTCGACTAAATGGTACCTTAGCAAAGTGGGTCTAAGCCACTTAAGATAGTGATATATTACACAGCTATTGAGAGCTTACAGAAACTTCTGATTTGGATTCTTCAGTCTGGACTGAGATTGAAGAACTGCACAAGAGATGTTTATGTGTAGAGACAGGAGCTGCAGCTTTGTAGTAAATTGAAGAAGGGGATGGAGAAGAGCAAATGGAGAATGGGAGGAATGGGAGGAGTGTGGAAAAAAGTTTCAAAGCAAGATGAAGAGTAAGAAGACTCGACGGGATCAGACAGAATCTGATAAACTTTGACAAAAGCCTCAACATACATGGAGGTGTTTTCTAAACCTTCTAACCTTGTAACATTTTCCCATCATAGCCCAGAGGTGAAGTGATTTATGAATATTCATGCTTACACGGTTCTCTGTGATCATCTTGATAAAGTAAATATATCACCCAGCAGGAAGCTACACTACACACTTGCCTTCCTGAGAGAGAAATTCAGTGTTGTGGGCTCCAGCTATCCCTTTCTGACATACACAGGGCATGCAGTTTAATTCTTCATTAAAAAATGTCCCATCGAGATGTTTAAACACAGATCTCCCTGTAAGGGTGAATGCATTGAATTGCTCTCCATGCAGTTCTTCTCCATTTAATTGGTATAAAGCAGCTTCCCCTTGGCTACTTCCTCCCTTGAAATTATATAAGTAGCCTCACTAGAAAGGCATAGGTAAATATTTTACACTGCACACCATGGATTAGGAGCATAGCTCCCATTAACTGGAGCTGGAATCACTTGACTGTTTTTCCCCTCACACTCTGTTAGAAACATACCCTACAGGATGGAGAGACTGGGCTCCCAGGTGCCACCTTATGAAGAAGGTGCAGAACACTTTCATTTAATACTGCCTGTGTTTCCATTAGCAGAGTCAATTGCTCTCTGTCCTCAGTTTTAAGACTCCCTGTTTGTTTCTATTACAGCTCTGTTTCCAAACACCTACCCATCCTTCCTAGTCCTTCCATCTGAGCCTGCAAAGTTTTGATGATACAACACTACAGCATCTTAGCTTTCATTTGGTTTAAAATTTGTGATCGTAATTACAGATGTGCTGTACACTGAGCATTTCTATGGGCTTACTGCTGCTTAGGAAAGCTTATGTGCCCAACGTATCGTCAGTTTGGGGTGGCAGCTTAAGGGATGTCAGTAGAGCAGAGGCCTGAGTATCCTGAAACATGCAAAGCACAGATGACTAAAACTTTGATTCAGAGTACCACTGCAACTGTCCACACTGGCATGGCTCCTATAGGATGGAAAATTTATGTATCTGTGTAAATACTAAGCAAAAAACTGGAATAGATTCATCATATATGTAAAAACAGAGCTGTCGGTAATATATTGAACACTGTGGTCTGTTACTAATGGTGTGTCTGCTGCCTGCATGGCTATGATGTATCTACTTGCCAGACACCAGTTTTCCTTATCTACAACTACATCCCTTGATGCCACCACATTTTGTCTTTCTGACACTCTTCCTGCCTGGGAAATTTACAAAGAAAATGGCCTGGTCCAAATAGTCTGTGTGGGTGAGATTTTGTCATGACAGCTAGCAACAAACTTGAATTTCCATTTATGAAAAATCTGAAAGTTTTTTTAAAAAATCTAATTAAAAAGTAAAATTTCATTTTTATGTATCATTTTTAAAACAAAAAAAATTCATAGAAGAGTTATATTCCAAAAATGTAAAAATCCACAATGACTTAAAGAAGCTGAGTTCTTTGCTTTACATTTTGAGCTCAATTAGAAATCGTAGATTAGACTTACTATTTGTATGAATGTGTGAACTGAAAAAAATTAATCAATGGCAGAAAACATCAGAGAAATATTTTTACTCAAACAGCATGATGTGTGTCAACTTTACCAAACAGCAGCAGTGAGCAAAATAGTTCCTTTTACAATTTTTTCCACAAAATTTCACTGAATTAAGCCTGTTCTTCAAAGGTGTTTTCATTCCTTAACAAAAAGTCTATTAATTATTTTCACCAGCTTGATCCAAATCACAGCTGCTATGAAATTCTATATATGAACCAGTTTCAACACAAAAGTCTTTGCTATCTCCTTCCTGATCCTGTCTTTTTGTTTTGAGTTCTTTGCTAATAAGTAATGAAAATGTTACAGCCTTACAGCTTGTTTTGTGGTTACAATTACGTAATCATTATTAATGAAGCAACAATGTCAAAACTGTGTGAAGCCAAACTCACATTTAAGCACTTACAATAAACAGATATAAAACAACAGATGTCTCAGTTTTTGTACTCCAATGATTTCATCCCTTGTTAAAAATAAACATCTGGTTTAAAAAAGAAAAGGGCTTTTCTCAACTCTTGCAAATTAATTGAATCCAGACCTTGGTAATACAACTAAAGAGTTCTCTTTTTTTCTTTTCTTCCTCCCAAAACTTGTTTGTGGGGATGCTTTTATTCGGTAAGCAATAAATTCACTTCAAAGCAATCCAGAAACGCTAGGAAGGCAGTGGTGTAGTGGTTATCTGCCCCAGCTGAAGTGTTACCCCTGATAGCAATCAGAGATGTAGCAGAAGTGTCAGACTTGCCTTGTGAGTTGAACACCCTGAAAAGATTTTAGGACAGAGGTGGTTTCCGTCCATGGTTTTTGTTCAGAGAGTTGATACAGGTCAGTCACAAATGTTGGTTCAGATTTTGATCAGAATTTATCAATGGGTACAGAGAGGTGTCTAGATCTGGGGAACCTCAGGAAACCAGCATTTGGTTTTATGCAAACATCAAAAGTCCAGATGCTTATTTGAACCATCCACATCTGTTGAGTCTGGGATGGATATTTAGCCAGAACAGGTTTCCCTGTAAGATTTCATAGATTTCATAGCTGAACTTGTGGCCAGAAATACCACAGCTTCTTTGGTATTTGAGCACTTTTTATTCCAGTGCTAACTAGGCATGTGTTACATTTAAAGAGAGAGTGAGATATCCAAAAATTTTGCATAAAACTTTGCAAAAATCCACATCTAGTCAACAGACACTGTGAAAAATAAAATATGTGATAGAAAATGAAATCTGTAGTAGCAATTAGTGAAGAAAAAAATTTTAGAATTTGATAAGTTTTTATTTCTCTGAAGAATAAAATTCAATCTACTGGTTACCACTTGAAAATCTTTGGGAAATTACTTTTTGGGGAAAAAAAGCATAGAAAAACACCACCATTTTTTAATTTTTATTGAGAGACAGTGTTCAAATTTAGGATTTGGAGAATACTTTTTTCAGTCCCTCTGGCACTGGAACAAGTGCAAAACAACTGTCTGTGCACTTTGTTGCAAATCTTGCACAATTTTAAACATACAAACCAAGGTTCTTGCAAATTGCATTTTGAGAATATAGCACATTTATGCTTACAGCACTATAAGCAATGACAAGATGTTTTGAACAATCTGTTTTCTCAAATTAGATTAACATCACAAAGCAGCACAATCTGCTCATTGACACCATAGGTACAAAAAAAAAACCCAGTGTTTTGTGTCCTCCTTCACAATATTGCTTTGGCAATAGGCATTCACTGTCTGTGTCATCATGAAGGATGTGGTGCACTTTTAGAGCTGCTGTTCTTTAGAAGAGACACCAGGCTCCACACAGCTCTGCTGATAATCAAGCAGTAAAAATACAGGCAGCAATTGAGGGTCCTTGCCAGCATTGTGCTTTCTGATCATAAAACACAATGCATTCAACCCACTTGTAAATGTGATGGGTGAAAAATCTGCCTACTACATTTGTCTGCTCTTAAGTAGCAGTACATAATGAGCCTTAAGTCACCACTTCAAAGAAAAAAAAATCACAAAAATGTCCACCAGTACAAAAGATTTGCTAATAGCTAAAGCAATCTTTTTGTGCATAGTACCCTTGAATCTTTTCTGGGGTAATAGAGACTTTCCTACCATAGCTGAAAGTAACAATAACCTTCCCCTTCTGTGCAGCTGCTATTACAATCATATCAAGTTTGTGCATTGTGTAAGTACTATCGTATTCACATTTATACTGTTAATTTCAGGAACTACCAATTAAACTTCCTTCTAAATTTATTTATTACACACTTTCTGTGCTGGTTTAAAAGTTAACCAGCAGGGGAAATGAACTCAATTCAAAAGAGAGATTTATAAGTCAGAATAACAATTTATTAAAATAATACAATAAGTACAATTATACAGACAGATAATTGGTTTTAACCTGCAAAACCCAAATGTATAACCCAGCAACCTGGGGTATGAACAAAAGTGGTGTACCTTGCCCCCCCCCGAGTCCAAAGTAAAGGGAGAGGGGAAAAACCTGCTGGTGGGAGAGCTGTCGCAGTCTGGTCAAAAGTGGTGATTGCAGTCCAGTCGAGGGTGGTGGTCTCAGTCTGGTTGAGAGCGGTGGTCTGCAGTCTTCCTCTGGATCCCACGAGAGGTGGAAAGGTTCCGAAACTCCCAGTTTATATATTCTCCAGTTCAGGCGGGAGTGCTCAGTCCCTCCCTCAGAGCAGGGAATTCCATAAAAGGGCATGAAGATACTCAGTCCCTCCCTCAGAGGGGGGAATTCCATAAAAGGGTATGAGGACAAGAACATCTTCCCACCTCACAGGCCTCTACTGACAACAGTTTTTGGGAAATGGCATGGAAGGCTATAGAACACACAGTTCTGGGTTACACCCATCCAGTGATGAATTGGTCCCAGCCGTTCTAATCAGGACACTTTCCTATGCAAAGCGCAATTTTTATTATGTGAGACAGCAAAACCAAACCCCAGAAAACTGAAACTGAAAGTGACTTATGGTTTTAACCTTCAAACAACATGAACATACATGACTATTTAGTTTCACTGGGTTTTGCACATTATAATTATATTTGCAAAGAAATTCCTTGAAAGCATGTGTTGTGTTGAATGACTGTATGCAAACAACTTTGGAACTATGCAGCTTTGACTTACAGACTGCAGGGCAAAGGTTAAAATCATGAGCTTTGTTGTCCTGTTGGCAGCAGTTCCTTTTGAAGCTTCCTGATTCCAGTGAAAGTTATATACAGTAATATACACAAATCTCAGTGTCTTTCATTGTGTTTGTAAAGGATAAAAAATATTAATTCCCCAACTTCTAGTGTTTGATCAATCTTCTACAGATAATGTGAGCAAGAATCTGACTGTTCTTGCATATATATGCACACAGAAATGAAAATGAAGCTATTCTCAAAAGACTTATTTGCATGCATAGGTAATGTGCGTACAGAGAAGCTTGCTGGTTATTTGCAGATTTACATAAGGAAGTTTGGGTGTTGTGCAGACAACTACTTATTTGTGTGAGATGGAAGCCCTGTATAATAATCCAGGTTAGAAAAACTTGATCTTAGAGAGATTTTGTTAAACACTTTGGCATTGTCGTTCTAATGAGTTGTAGATGTTTCATAACAACTCTATTGAAATGAGACAAAAAATAAAAAGGCTCTTGTAACTACAGTGGGAATCCACTGCATGAGACTTTCCACTCCTATAAACAACCTATATTTTATTGCCTTTTACATTAAAAAAAAAAAAGTATGCTTAAAGAATTTACTGAAATCTTGTAATACCAGGAATTTTGAGTGCCCTGGCAAAGCGGAAACTTCAGAGCTACTCCAACTGTAATGTTGGTACATTTGCTTACCCCCAAGCAAAGCCATGAACAGCATCTATTCCTTAAGATGGTGTCTGAGGCAGACCTTGCAGACTAAGACAGAGAGCAACAGTCAGTGGTGTGACACTCTGTGCTATTAATCAGCAGAATTCTCATTTATATGTAGCTAAAAAATTACAGCTGTTTCATACAATGGGTAATAAATGAGCAGGATAAAACAAATGAGCAGAGTAGTCCATTCCTGCTCTACTCCAATCCCTGGTATTAATTATCCAGTCTCTTGCAGCACGTCAGTCCCATTAACTTGATCTTGGGACTTTTGTGTGCAAGTCTTTGTGACAGTTGCATCCCAAAGCAAACACACTGATGACATAAGCAGCAGACAAACAAATAACTGGAGTGTTTCAGAAGTTGTGAGTAGTCAAGCTTCTAACATGCTCTAATTTGCTTCATATCCTCTTTTAATCTGACACCATCTCAGTCAAACAGACTGTACCACAGCTTTCTTTTCCTTCAACACAGAATGTTAAAAACACTAGATGTCAAAATATGGTATGAAAGGTACCCCTTTACAGCCATTTTCTAGGAAGGTTTGGCCACTGTTTCACTGCTGAATTTGACCTAGATGCACCCATGGCAGATATAGCTGTCTCCACTGGTTCTGGCTTTGCTATGTATTTTCCAATATGTATTTTCTCATTGTGATGGCTGGATGCCTCTGACAGGAAGCTCAGGTAGCAGAAAGCCCTTTCTTATACAAAGCTCAAATGGAAAAAATCCAAGTTAGTTTCTAAACACTTTAAAATAACACTTTCTGATGCTTCCTATGGGTGATGTTGACACATTTACAATGCTGATTTAAAGGGTAGAAGGAAATGTAGTCACTGGCCCACCCTGTCACTGGAGCCACACAATGAAATGGCTGCCAGCAGATCTTGAGTGCCAGGTACACAGACAGATGGTGAAGAAAACCTTTGAAGGTTCCCTTGCTTTCTGCCTCTCTACAGTGGAGTCACAGTCAATATCAAACACTGATACTGCAGTTCCTGAGATGTATGGTCCAACAGCTCCTGAACTTTTTGCGCACCATTTTAGCCCAAGTTTGCACCAAAGTGCATGCTAAAGATCTCCTTCATTTCTTTACCCCATCCTTCATTCATAGTTTTTTGACGGAACTAATCTGACTGTAAAGGTTTGTCAGACTTCAGAAGTTCTAATTTCTCAATCACCTCGTCTCGTCTGACATGATCCTGATTTTCTTCAATATTTTGTCTTCTGCCCCTGGGAAATTTATGTCTGTTCCTGGCATTTGTCTCCCATCTTCCTTTGTGAATACAGAGGGGGAAAATTAATTTAATTTCCCTCTGTATCTCTCTCTTTCTCTGTCTCTCTCCTTTTTTTCTTTTTATTTTTTTCCTTTCCACAGTAAAGTCTTCTTCTGTCAATAAATTACTCCTGTCACATCTGGAGGCCAAACATCTGTTCTTTCCACCCGTATGTTTCTTATGTTTCGTTGTTGTTGTTTGCTTGTTTGCTTGTTTGCTTGTTTGTTGGTTCGTTGGTTTTGGTGAGGTTTTGCTTTTTGTTTGTTTGCTGTTATTTGGGGGGGGATTGTTGGTTTTTTTGGTTGGTTGGTTGGTTGGGTTTTTTTCAAGTCTTATTAATCTTTATCTGTTTTGTATTCTTTAGGTTTTGTTTTCTTATTTTGGTTTATTTCTTCTATTCAGTCCTTTCCATAGTCCACTCTGGACTTGATTTTTAAAATTTTTTACATATCTTGTCTTCACCTCTGATTCATTTTTCATTTCCTTGTTCTTTATTAGGTGTTGGCAACTCAATACTGTAAGTGGCATTTTCCTCTTTTCTCTCCTTTCCCTCATTCCTAGCCTGTGCTGAACCACAGCCCAGAATGATATCAGGAGAGCATTTAGATACCTTTCCAAGATTTGATACTGACTGCTGTGCTCATTAAAGGTCTTACAATACATTTTGCAAGAACGGGTGCATTAACCATTGCATTCTGGACCAATTCCAAATGGAATGATTACTTTCTGCCTGCCCAGACTTCCCGTACAGTTTTTATGGGATAGATTAATCTCTACTTGAACTGTAGCATTGCATTACTATCAGTATGTAACACTTTCCACACCAAAGGTGACTGGATGGAGGCTATTTTTCTATTATAGGAGGTTCTTTTCTAATTTCACAGTGCAAATATTTTTGGAAGGAAGTACTGATTTTCTTTATTATTCCATTTTTTAATCCCAGTGATATGTAGACAGAATTCTTGCATAATCAGTGTTCAAACTCAAGGCAGTTCTTCTTTTCTCCTCTTTCTTCTCCATCCCCAAATGGAATATATTGCTTTACAGTGACATGCACCATCCCTATTTTCTGCTCTTTACACTCCTATTAGCAGTTCAGTTGATGTCCAAGTGAAACAGTTTAGATCCACCACTGCAAAACTAGCTTCAGATAGCACTTCTTGCAGTGGTCTCCAGTTACATGTCTTTAAAAGGAGCTGCAGTCTTCATAGAAGGCTTTCAACTCAAAAGATGCATCCCATGACTTAATGTATAGGAAGTGATTGCAGAGATGAGGGAAGAGTAGGAGAAGACAGCACACTGAGGTGTAAAGCTTATGTTGTCAGTCCATATAGTATAATTGAAAGCAGCAACCTGTTTTCTCAGAAAAGGTGTTAGAGAGAGGCTGTGTGAGTGATAAGACTCAGAGAGAAAACATTTCTAGGAGTCCTGAAAGCATTCCTTAAGGTCAAGAGTGAACTCATAAGATAGCAGTTTATTTAGGTTCAACTCCCATGACTGGTTTGTGACCTTTCTGCTCTTCTTTATTGTTCTAAAATAAATGGACAAAACTTCCTTTCTGAGTTCCTGTTGTTACTAAGAGCCACGTTCTGTCTACATGGTTTTCACCATGAACTGACTGGAGGGCAACTTGTGACTCACTCCAGATGAAGAAGTTTTCTATTACAAAGTCCTTGACTTCCTTTTCACTTGCTTCCACAGTGTAGCATTTTGACTTTTGAGTTGTTCAAAAAGAACAAACTTCTTCTCATTCTATTTCCCCCTTTCCTTTTTTCCTTTTGCTAACCTTGCTGAACTTGTGACCTGCTTTACTTGTCTGCCCCAGCATTATCTAAAGCAACCAAGTGATCGTGCAAGACCCTTGCTTGATCGCTGTCCAGAAACTTTCATTTTTCACCTGTTTTTCCTCCCACTCCCTACAGCCGTTTATTAGCTATTTCTCTATTTTGCACCTGCTCACCTGTCTTGCTACTTTATTCCCTTCTGCTGTTGTGTGCATAACACTACTTTCATAGATATATCTTTGGACTCTCCTCCCTGCTAGCCTGAACTCAGCACTATAGTTGTTTCTGTTCCTCACTGTATGTAGCTTTCAGACAGTCCTTTCAGCCTTTTACCTGTACTGATTTTGTGTTGTTCTCCCATGCCTAAACTGTAGTTGATCCCTTTGTGGACAATTTTTTGAGGATTGCTAGGTGCAAAAATAGCAGGAGGCAAAAAAGCCTTTGCATGCTGAACGACAGGGAGTTTCAAGCCCCCAAATTTCTCTTCCTAAGAAGGCTCAATTAAAAAACTGTGACTTGCGAAGAGACCCGGTGATCCTTCAGTTGTCTAAATAGAGTCCGTGTGGCCATTTTTGTTTTCGTTATTCCAAGATCTCCCTGACAGAGCGGTTCAATGCTGATTGTCATACACATCATACATCAGCAACTTAGATGAAGGCTTTTTAACAAATTCCAGACTCAAGTTGGCAGGTTGGTGCATTTGTATCTTTCTCTCTCCCTCCCCCCTCTCCTCTCTCTCCCCCTTTCTTCCCTTCCTCCCTCACTTCATTCCTTCCTCCCTTCTTTCCTCCTTTCCCCCTTCCTTCTTTCATCCCTTCTCTCTAAGCCTTGAAAACAACAAGAAAAAGCAGCACCTAAATAGAATATAGAGTATATTTGTATATTTGTACCAGGACTGAAGATCTGTTTTACAGTATCTTAATTTCTGTTTGGAGTCATTGTTTATATAATGCATGGTGTGATCAGATGTTTCTTTAATGCATTCACAATTGCTTGGCTTATTTTACATAGTGAAGTATCACGCTATACTGTTCTCATCACCTTTTCAGTGAACATAACACAATACTGGTAATTAAACATGACAGTTAAATGGCAAAAGACAAATACTTGTTTCCAAATCAAGAATAAGCTATCAACTTAATTAGCATCTCTCAGCACTTTCCAGGTTTTATTTACAAACATGCTGGGCCAAATTCTTTGCTCAGTTGTAACCATGCAAACATCTATTTTATGTGACTGAGAGTTAATTTTCTGCTGTGTTAGCATTTCATTTTTGTAGTCAGTGTCAGCTATATTCCTTTCCAAGGTGCAATGGCAGAAGATGAAATGTGATTAAGATGGGAATGGAGGGAGAGGTGTATTGAAGACATCAGTGTAAGGTATGTGACCGGAAGCAATGAAAGAAGAAAATGTGGTTGAAAACACATTTGAGGCTGAAAGACTCAACCCAGTCTCATGAGTTAAGGGATTTATGAATGAAAAAGTGATATGTCTGAAGGGACTGGTATGAGGAAAGGGACTGCTCCATAACAGTCTTTCTCATGCATCCAGCATTTATGCAGTGGTAGTGACTGCTGTGGCTGACCTTGGCTGTGCTCTTATGCTCATTTTGAAGAACAATGACCTCTAAGTCTATGCCCACCAGTCTCTGAAGTTCTCTTTTCAAAGAGGCCACACTATTACAGGATAAATCTTCCTGGAAGGCAATAGGACATAGACTGTGGTGTTGTTGGGGTGTGGCTGAAAAAGTTAACCTGAAAATCCAGGCCATCATCCGGTTGTGGTGAGGTTGCATATGTGTGTGTGATATGGGTGTTGCTATTTATCTTCATCTACCAACATCTTGGTGAGTCTTGTTGTGTCTTGTAGATTTCTTTTCTGAAACTTCAAACTGCCCTGCCCCTGAACAAACCAAAGCCTGGAGATGGGCTGTTTCCCTACTGTTCTTTGTCAAATATACAATCCTGTGGGAAAAGGATGCAATGAACACACAGAAAATCTTGAGGATGGAGTATTGGTACATGCTTCTTATGGTGAAATCTATGTATCTATAATAATTTAAAACCGTTGTGAAAGGATGTAAGAACTCCTTACACCATACTCCCTTACCCTGCTTCTTATTTAATGTGCATGAAAAATACAGCCATTCTGGCTCATCTTTCAGAAGGGCTCTGTCAAAACAAGTGACATTTTTAAACATGTGCTTTCTATTATATATAATGTATTAATAAAGTATTGTGGCTTCAGTGTTTTGCTGGAAAGAGACTATTAAAAAAAACAGAGGGAAGGGTTCTGATGAAATACAAAATTGCCACCTACACTACATTTTAAAATGTTCTAAGAAAATGTAAAAACCCAGGCCTGTATCAGGAAGAGCAGTTAAACTGTAAGGCATGTAAAAATGCTTGCAGAAAGGTTTGATCTAAGCCATTATTGTAGTTCATTAAGGAAAATGAAATAATTACTTTTTAAAAACAAACAAGCAAAAGCACAATACCAGCTGAAGTACATATAGTATGTGTACTTATAATATTTTTTCAAGAAGACAGAAAGGATTTAAACTGGCAGTTGTTTTCTTCTAAAACACTTCAGGTCTCTATTTATGATAGGTTAAAAATTCTCAGTGGCTATCTTGTTGTGTGGCAGGAGTTTACAGCATTAGTTTCACCAGACAAGGACTGGTGGAGTGAAATTAGTCATGTATGTAAATTATAATCATGCTGAATAGTTGTATGTGCTCATTTAGGCATTTTAACAGTGTGTGATGTTATCCTCTCTGCAGGACTAATAAGCATTAGCCACAATGAGGTCAGTCAGTCAGTCAGGCATTATCATGGGATTTAATTGGGACACTGGTCTCTGCTGAAGTGAAAATTAATAACTTTTGTCAATGTTCTGGCGAAATGTTCTGTCTTATTAAACTATGAGGGTCAATTAGAAAGCATTATGTAATAAAGTCCCCAGCAGCAGAACTCAAATTGAGTTATACCACAGTCATTATTCCAGGACGATTGCATTTGAAAATGGAAAACCACCATGCCATATGGATGGCGCAGGTTATATTTACAAGCATTGCATGTTAAAGCTTCGGTAAGAAGGAAACAATTAAATGTAATACTGAAATAAATCAAAGCACTGAAAGTGCCATGTTGTGCCAGGTGCTTAATATTATCAGCATACCCCTAGATGAGACTAGGCAAAATGGCACCTGTTTATAAACCTTGTTTAGGTTCTGTCAGACAACATTCTCCCTCTGGATTGCTCCTATGTTTCAAAGTCTGAGGCACACCTGGAAGGCTCAGCCAGGCATGTTGACTCATATAAATAACAGTTTATTGTATGGCTATTAAGACCAGAGATTGCTTTTATTAAAGTGCAGTTATCATGATACAACAAATTAAGAACTTTTAAAGCATGTTTAATGGCCTCTGATATTCCCTGTTTGGTCATGTTTTACAGTACTTTGAATGGGGGAGACACAAAACCTCTGTCAGTACTGGTATCTAAAGACAATGCCAGCAAAGATGCAGAGAGACCAAGAAGGAGGTAACAGCATTTTATAGGGACAGTGACAAGTTCAGATGCCTGTTTTACCTGTCCCTCAGAGGAAGGCACAAGCAGTCATTTTACTGTTTCTAAGGGTTCCCCCTTAACAAAAAAGGTAGTAGTATGTCATGCTAAGCACCTTTTTCTCAAGAATTTACATCCCAATCATTGCTTCCAACCGATAACCTAACACTGCCATGTTCACCGCTAAACCATTTCTCCAAGCGCCACATGCCTTTTGAACACTTGGGGATGGTGATTCCACCATATCCCTGCACAGCCTGTTCCAATGCTCAACCACCATTTCAGCGAAGAAATTTTCCCTGGTATTTAAACTATAACACAAGTTGAGGCCTCAGAGTACTTACATGCTGAAGGGCTGCTCATCCTCTGCTCATCCACCCAAAGACTCCCTGTTAGGACATGCCAGAGCTGTGCCTCACTCAGGGTGGCAGTGGGCCTGTGTACCTCAGCTTCCTTCTGCAGGCCGAGACTACTGCTGCCCCTGCTGGAGAGCAAACTGCCAAGCAGAGGTGTCCCTCAGTGGCTCTCACCCAAATTTCTGCATGGCAAGGGCTACCTGCATGGTGCAGCCCCAAGGTTCAGCAGAGCTCTGCACTGATCCACTCAGCATCAGCTCCAACAACCCAGAGGGCTCATGGTCTCCTCCTCTCCTACCAAACCAAAGCGAGCTAGAGTCTCCCAGGATGTGTCTTCCAGGAGTTGATGGACCTCCTGCGTGCTCTTGCACTGCAAGAAACCACAATTCTCCCTGAAGCAAGACATTGTGCTGGAGAGCTATCCCCAATCTGTCTTCCAATTATTATTCACACGTTAGGATGATTTTCTAAAGTTTTTGTTTTTTGGCCTAACACAGCTCCCACAGACAGCGGCAGCAGATCTTGCTCTGGGTTTTACAGAGCAATGAAAGAATTGTGCAAGGGCTATGCATTTCTCAGAGCCCTAGTCCTGAGGGCGAGCTCTGATCCCAGCTTCTGATGCTTCAGTAAGGGTTATACCATCCTCATTGGAAGGATGTTGGTTTTTTTTTATCTGTAGCTTTACAGTCCTGCAGGACTTTACTTGATTATTGCCAGCAGTGTGGGCTAGGTTAATTTTTACTGTGGGTTTTAAATAAGCTGAACCAAACTTCTGTTTCATTTAAAACTGCTCAATTAGGGCCAACTATGTGATTTCAAACTTAGCTGTAAACTGACAAGCAGAATCAGGCAAGATTTTCTCCTCACTCATTCCAGTTTGACAGCAGCGTGGCTTACAATGACTATTTTGGTTTTGCTTCTGATTTACACTGGTGTGAGAAGAGATTTAGGCTTGTTAGCAACCCATCTCTCATGGAGTAAGAACACTTTGCTACTTAGATCAGAACAACTGAGAACGTAAATATATTTTATAGGCATTTATGAATGAGCCTCAGTGCTAGCCTCAGGAGGTCCTCAGCGGTGGATAAAGGTCATCAGCTAGACAGTTAAGAAGCATCTACTAACTTTGGACACTATTTTTTCATTGCCCAACTTCATATCCTACAGTTTGGAAAGAATCAGGCATCCCTTCACCTCTCCTCCTGATGATGATTGAGGCTGCTGAAATCCGCTCTATCAGAGCCCAGTGTGTTGGTGAATGCCCTTGACAGCCAGGGTGTCTTCAGCCAGGGACTTGCTCTGGCACGATTGGTCCTGGTACTCAGAGCTGGTCATATGCAGTTCTGTGCCTGAACCACAAGACTGTGCTTTCTCCCCTTTATATACTGCAGGATAGCCTGTCAGCTTTTCTCTCTCTCCAGCCCTTTGTAAGTCACCTTGTCTCTTATTTTCCTTCCTGGACAGGAATAACATATGTAGAAGGTCTCTGTTTCTGGCAGGCATGGTTGTGTGTTGTATGTTAGACTCATATCTACACATATGCACATATGAACATGTATACATATACATACATATATATACATATGTATATACATACACACACACACACACACACACACACATATGTATCTCTACACACGCAGATATATATGCCCTCATGCACTTGTGGGTCAGCACCCAGATGCAGTGGTTCCAGTTCGCCATTTGAAAGAAATTAGTGATTATTATTGTAAGCATTTTCAACATAGGGAATATTTTAAAGACAACATTACTTTCAAATGATGAATGTCAACATTTTCAAGGTGCCACTGAATAGGCTAGGCTGCATGGAAGTAGATGCTCTCAGCCTTAATACAGATAAATGCACATTCATGCATAGGCAAACAGACATACATCTGGCCTCACCTCCCCACTGATGAATCAACAGACATTTCCCAAGGAGGGTCCTTTATGCTTTCCAAGTGCCCAGCACACCAGAACTTTTAGCTTCCCCTTGTGTTTTCCCCAGGTTTTTTTGGTGTTTTTCTCATTTCTACAAGACTAATGTCAGGCACTTTTGTTGTTGTTGGAAAGAGTAAGTGGTTGGGGAAGCGTTAATTCTTCCTAGTCTTTTACACCTACAGTGTTTAGGAGACCTTAACACAAAACAGTGCCAGGTCTCGGTGCTGGGCTGCCCGCTTCAGTCTTTGGCAAAATGATAATAGTTTGGCAGAAGTGCCCTATGTTAACAAAGAAAAGTTCGATTAATCACCAGGAGGCAAGACTTGGGAGAAAGGGGAGTGGGGAAGATAGAGAGCAACAGACAGACATAAGATGAAGACTATTCTAAAAAGTCTAATCAGTTTTAAAACAGCTTTAAAAGGAATAAAAATTCTTAAATCTCTTTGATGATATTCAAAGAGCCTTATTTAATATATGAGAAAGTACATTCTAAATTCTTAACAGTGATGGTGTCATAAGTCCTTTTTTCCACTAAACCATTCTAATTCCATAATTTAGAGGGTCTTGAAAAGTAGCAGGATCAAACTGCAGTGTAATTGGATACACTGTGCACTTCCAGGGTGAATTTGGGTCCCTGCTATGCTTTCTTTCTTCTAAGATCACATAGAGTTTATTCATTTGAAAGGAGAGATGCAGCAGCAAAGTAAACTTTTTACAAGGTGGATGAACTAAGTGTGCTGCAGGAAAACACTGGCCATTTGTTTGGCACTGACGGTTTATTTGTGATTGGAGGGAACACTATGGACAGGGAATCAATATGGGTTTACTAAAGAACACTGAGCAAACGGGGACAGAGAAGCAGTCAGACAGGAGTGGCAGCCTACTGCTCTTCCTTCAGAAATAAATGGGTCCAGCTATTTTAGTTCCTTCTTTCGACTTCCTCTTTTCTCCTTCTCACAACCAATATACAGTGTCTTTTGGTTCAATTATTAGCTCTGCTGATCTGAGCACTGCAATAACCAGAACTTTGGATGTGCTCTGTTTCTGAGAAGCTAGGGACAGTTGCAAGCCGGGGTTCCTACAGGGCTTTTAAAAACAGAAGGCAACAAAGAAAGAGAGTGGGAGAAGAGAAACATCTGAACATCTGCTGGAAAATTCTAACTGGTTTGTTCAACTGAGTTCAGCAAGAGCAACAGCAAAGGAGCATAGGAGTTGGCAGGTGTCTCCACACTATAGATGGAAATCACTGCAGATGATCTCAAGACATAAACAAGAATGTTCTGGACAGTCCCTATACCTGCTTCCTTCCTCTAGAATATTTTTCCTTCCCAGCTGACAGCAACTTCAGTGTGTGCTGGTTAGCTGGGGGGAGGTATTAAAATAGCTAGAAGCAGGGCTGTGCATGTAAGCAAACACCTGTATGTATCAAAGATGCCCTATATACTGCTTTCTTTAAAATTACTCTGTGGGTGAAAAGTAACAGAAACTACCAGTCTTTCCTTCAGGAGTACAAATATTCATCTCTCAAATAGATCTGTTTAGGGTCAGGGGAAAGAGAAGAGTTAATAACATTGCATCTTCTTTTCTCCAGACTCTGGGCAATATGAAAATACTAGCTTTTCATTCATTAAGTGTTTCTCTCTTCTCTCTCTCATTCTCTCTGAATATATATATGTGTTCATCTGTGTCTCAGGCACTAAGTATCCCTGTCACTACAATAGCAGAGGATTTCTGACATATAGACATAATTTTGAAGAGGAACTCTTAACTTACTCATGCATTGCATTCTCCCTAAACTTACATTATTCCTGGCAGAAACTTTCAAAGATAATCAGTCAGCAACCTCGGTCAGGGCTTTTCACTATTTGCTCAGAAGTTCAAAGTTATGTTGGCTTCATAGACTTTCCCACTGTACCATCTCTGTTCCACAGCCTAGACGACAGGCTCTGGACAGCAGGACAGCTAGATCCAATAAATCTGAGACCTGTCTAGGTGCTTCATTTACCAAGAGACCTAATTTACTCAGGCCCTTTAGACTAATTGCAGATTTGTAAAAAATGCTGATAATGTAGAACAGTGCATTGTGAATGTCCCTTGCCATATTTCCGCTAATGTGTTTCATCTGGAGTACATAAAGAGACGGGGATGCTGATTTTAGACACAGCACTTTGGGGCTAATCCAGTTAAATGATTATCCCTAAAAATCAGCAGTGATGTCATTTTCCCTGTAGAACTCTGCCAGTTGCCTTGTTTGCTTTATTGTGAGAAATACATGATCCCAGGCTTTAGAAGGTCACTCTATATTCTTGTTCTGACGTACTGTAGCTCTCTCATCCCACTCTCCCAGCTACCCACTCTTCTTATATACAATAACTATGTTGACAGAAATCCTGTTTTGGACTCTTGGCTTTTGTGGGTACACTGATAAGGAAAAGGTATGCTCCTTTTTTTGATAGATGAAGATATATGCAGGTACTGACTATGTTTTTCTCAACACACAATTTCTTCTTTTCATTCCCCTCATTTCTCAGTTTCCTTCAGAGTCTACTATTCCACTGTGTTTTGGTCACTTTCACTACTAACACTGTGCTCTTCTGCACTTTGCCCAAGGATTCATTACCACAATCTTTTCTAAGCTTTTTGTCTTCTTATCCATGATCTGTAATACCAAAGCTTTGCTCCATGCAGTAAACTCAGCTTCTGTGTTCTTTCTCAGATATCTTCTCCCTTTCCTTTTCTCCTATAATTCCTTTGTGCCTTCCTTTGTGCCCCAGGGAACTGTGTGGGGCACACCCAGAACCTCTCTGTTGTGAGAAGAATCCAAATTTTGTTTCAAAAAATCTCTCTGTCATGTAACTGATACAGCGTGTTCATTGAGGCAGGTGCCAGCTGACCTGTTATGCAAAACACTAACAAATAGCACTATGATAATCAATATCATTATTATTATTACTAATAAACATAATTTAAAAAAAGCGGCCATGCAGTCATCACTGATAGCGAGGGGCAGCTGTTAGGCAGTTCCAAGTGTGTTTCACTGCTCCATTGACATGTTAATGCTGATTTTTACTATGTAGATTTTGAGGGGATACCAGGATCTAGATATCAGGAGATCCTTATTTTTCAATAAGTGGTTCCACAGGGCTGTGATAAGGCAGCCTCAGGAATTTGACACCATAAATATTACAAAGCTTTGAACAAAACCCTTAAGATTATTTGTTTATCCGGCGCCAGCTCCTTCTTAAGCCTTCCATGCAGAGACAAAGGAGAGAAATAGGGATGTCTTCTCAGATATCCCACCAAGGCTGCATGTGACCGATCAGTGTTCAGCAAGCAGATGGCAACCCAACCCCACTGCTATGGTATTAACAGGGAGCCTGCTTTAAAGTTTTTTCTTGTTCTTTCTGATGTCTCTCAAGTATAGCCCCAGAGTTCAACAAAATTAGTATATGGTGAGTTAATCCTCTTCAAACAAGGCAGGTAATTTTGCAGGGTGAAACACAGAGGAACCTTATAGGCCAAATATTATAAGAGGCTGTTTGCTCTCAGGAGGGGAACCTCCCTAACATTTGAAGACTGTCAGTTAAGGACCACTCAGGACTCTCTACAAAGATCCGATAAAGTTTTCCTTTTACTGTATCTCATCTACTGCTTTAAAGTATCCTTAAATATCCTTATGCTATCATGCTGTGGAACGGAATAAACTAGCAGGATTCTTAACTAGGAACAGTAAGAAGCAAAGTTAGAGGCATTATTTACAGTCATGGTATTAAAAAACCCAAAGTATTTCTTTTTTTTCTAGCCAAAAGTTCAGCTTTGCCAAGCCCTGAAGTCATTAAGCTAATGCAACAAGATGCATCCTGTGTAGCATGACCCCAAGATGGGTGTCAGAGAATATGCACATGCACACAGTGGGAGCTTCGCATTTCTCATTAGTGTTACAGGGATGAAGGGGAATTATTGGTGAAATTTCTTTTGCCCCTCTCCAAAAATTGTCCTTGTAGCTGTATAACCTGGATAATCTCCACTTCTAGGCTACTGCAAGCAACTTTTGGACTGTAGAAGAGATTCAGAGGGGAGATGGAAACTAATGAAAGTCTGGCTGACATTTTGACCACACTCACGCATTTATCAAGATTATCCCAAAGGCATATGTCACAGTGAGAGAGCAGTTTTTCCATATTAAAGATGGCATTAACCTTCTATCCTATCTTACTCCCTTTGCTATTCCCAAACTCTGTAAATATTTCAGATGTCTTCTGCCCCACTCTCCCACCACTCAGCTCTGTTAAAAATGGCAAGATGATGAAAAACTCAAATTTAACCCAGGTCTTTCTTTATCTCTAAGGTAATTAAATCTCATTCCTTTTTTGTGCCTTAGAGTCAAAGGTAGCTGATTTTTAAACATCCATTTCAAGTTGCTCTTCTGATTCCCAAAGGTGCAGAAGCATTCAGATAATCCTCCTATAAGCCTCTTAGAAGCATCTTGTACCAGTCAGTGTTTGCCCCATACTACTTTTCGTGCTGCTGTGCCATTCACGGGTCTATCATGGACAAAATAAAAATAAATAAATAAACGAGTCTCTCTCTTTTGAGGAAAGGTTGGGACTTCAGAGAAAAGGCATATTTTTACAACTCTGGGGTGTCAATCCACACTAGTATCTGGGAAATGTTCACTTCTGTTCACTGTCACCCATCCTCCAATTATGGGAATGCTGCATTGAATGAAAACAATAGTTATAAGGAGACTGTATTTTTGTACCAAAGTATTTCATCAGGGCATTAGGCAACTGACTGAGAGTTTTGGTACTAAATGATGTAGTAGCTGCCATGGAAAGTCAATAGGAATTTCATCATAGCTCTCAACAGCAGCACACACATATCCCTAAGTCCTTGTCTGGCAAATACTTTTATCTTTAACCTACTAAGAGAGCGAAATTCACCTTGACCAAGGACTTTGACACATTACACTGCCTTACATGAACTTTCTCAATCAGCATCCAAGTCCTGGACCAGTATCATATAAGGCCAAGTCAGGCACCTTTAAGACAAGTTTTGACCTAACCCAAGAACTAACTGTCACTTACTACATGAGAACTATGGCACTCCTCAGAACAAAGACATGAGACTATTTTGTGTTCACAAAAGAATCAATAAACCAAGCATACTAAAACTGTGCCTTAGATGATCCTGCTTAATAGTAAAATGAGTCCATATATTTAGAAACTAGGTTAGTGAAAAGAAAAATTATTATTTAAAGCTTCAGAGGTAGTTTTCCTATGAACCTTTTAGGCTGTGTACAAGTAGAAGAAAATCATAGAAGCAAGAAGACTTTTTTTTTTCTTTTTAATTGTTACATTTCTGGTGACTTACTGAGAAGATAGACAGAAGCAATTTATAAGTACAGTAACACCAGCAGATTCCAGAGCACTGGTAGAGAAGTGCCACAGGTTGTACACAATACAAGGATGATTCAGTGCAATTGTTCCACCTTACTTATGTGAGTGAAATTCAGTATTAGCCCCTTAGTTTCAGTGACTTATGACATTTTACACTAATTGAGGATCTGGCCTAAAGTACTTTCAGTAGTAGACTTCAATTTATTTTTTTCTAGTATTAAAGTGAAGAAGTTGAATAATAAAATGCATGTTATCATTTTACACCATTTTTATAAGGTTATACTTGGTTAAGACTGTAATTTTTCCTTGTACCTATTTCTACTCTCTAGATCCTTAAAATTCCATCTGTCCTTTAGAAACAGTCAACCTCACACATGTAGGAGTTTTCAGCTTTAGTGGAAGGATCCCTGCAAAATCAGTGAATCAAGTTCTGCTCATTCTTTCACTCATAGGAGTCTGAAGCAATTTCAGAGATGGGATTGATTGAAGTTTTTATACTGTTGGTGAGAGTTTCATACCTTATGGAGATTTTATATTAATGTAATATTATTGCCTTGCCTTTGGATTGTTGTGGCCAAAAGAAGTAAAATACTTTTACTCAAGTGTTTACTGACATCATTCATTTACTTTTCATTGCAAGACATCATGTGAAGCTACAGGAAAATATTTGGAAATGTGTTTTTCTTTCAGAACTCAGAAAATGGAATTGCCTTTTCAGACTGGTCATTGAAGTCGAATCCCCTAATTATTAACATAAATAATATATGGGAAGATTGACCTCCAGACAAAAGAGATGGATGGGAAAGCTCCAGAGGCTGAAACTCAGGAGAGCAAGAAATTGTGTCCACACCTCTTGGTGAGTAGGTTACAAAAGACACTTCATCTGAGGGTGTATCCTACATAGCTTCTGGTTAGTGGAACTGACCAGAGAAGAAAAGGAAAGGGCCTTTTCTTTTAGAGGGCTGCAGTGTGTGTTTTGGCAACTCTTACTTTCTCTCTTCTCACTGAGAAGACACTCTGTTGCCCCTCTCCCTGAGTACTGTAGTTAATCAGTGTCAACCCAGTGTGGTCGTTCCCATGCAGACATTGGTTCAACCTGAGACCAGTTCAAGTGGGGAAGTCTTGAGAGAGACTTGTGTCACTGTTGAGGGTACAGGGACCAGGTGAGCTGCAAGACTTGGCCTTCCTGAATCCAGACTGCAAAGGGGAGCACAACTGCTGGAATGTGAGGGCAGAGAGCATAAACCACTGCCAAAAGTTCTATGGAAGAGTTTCCTATCATTCACACCACTATGTGGTTGCTGTGTTGAGGTTTCAGTACCTTCTAAAAACCTAAAAGTTAATCGGTTCTGTGCATAGCTCTGAATTTGCAATGGTCAAATATTGCCCATTAGAATACACAACGTAATTTTTTACTGATTCAAAACATTTCTGGAAGAGGGTTCAAGATACCAATGTTTGTGGCTGTACAGGAGGTGTAAGACTGTTTAAACAAGTTTAGTGACTGTTCACAATATCTGGTTAAAGGATTACAGCTAAATATGTACAGAGGTGGGGAAAAAACTTTTGTCCTAATTTAGTGACTTTGTTTTTGTCCTTACTTAAAGGAACAAAACAGTTATACTGAAACAATCAGATTTAATCCATCCTTACTCTTTCATTTTTCCAACTGGATTTACTATTGGTAAATCTTTTGAGGCTTCAAAAGGGAACACTGCATTTTGAACATATGTGTCATTTTTATTCAATGAAGGTAGCTGATGGCATTTTACCTGCTGAACTAATAAGTTTTAGGTAGCTAAAGGTCCAACTATCATGTTTTGTCCTCACCAGAAAACTACATGGAAAACCAGAAATTTTATTAAGGACAGATACAGACTGAGCTAACAGTTCCTGAAAGATTTTCTCTACCACAACCCTTCTGTTGCAATAGCCCTTCATCCTCAAGGGCTCTGGGGCGTCTGCCTCAAAGGTTCTTAAACACATAATGAAGTCTCTTCGGCTCCAGCTGGAGGAGTCTCAAAATCTACCACCGAGAGGACAATAATGCCTTAGGCTTTGGAGCCAGCCTTTCAGTCTTTGCTTATGTGTGTCACTCTGATAAAGTTCCATGGGGCAACTCACATAAGTGACTGAACAGCTCACTTTATGCTGCTTTTCAGTGCTTGTGTGCTTTGATAATCATTGTGTCTAAGTCACCACACAGCATTTTTATTTTTATTTTCATAAAATACTTCAATTTAATTACACTGATATGAAATATGCCTCTGGCCCCATCCAGCTGTTTCCAAAAAGCCTAATAACAAACAGATCACAGGGCAGAAGAGAGCATATTCTTACAGTCACTTCTAAGTCTAGCTGCTTTTCAGAGTTCTTATTACAAGAAAAGCCATGCTGCTGATGTTGCTTTAACTGTGATATTAAAATGAAAAATCACAGTTGCATCCCAGGGGGATTCAGGAACACTGACTTTGTTGCTCATTTGAAAAGGGATAATGTTCTCTATTTCTATCATGTGGGTATCAGTTCCAACTTGGAAACCAGCCTTCTCTCATAATTCAAGCTGGGACTATACTGATGCAAACCTTCTCAGATATTATAAGCTAGTATGAGCTCAAAAAAAGAATTCACTGCTCAAGGCCAAATAGCTTCAAAGCTAACAATCCTCCAGAGTCAGTGTGAAAGTGTTGAAACTGTCAATGTCAACTTACACAATGCATAGTGAGTGTAAGACTTCAATAATGACATCATGGAGAAAAGGACAAAGGGCAGGCACTACACAGAAAAGTGCCAGTGCTCTTCAAATCTTTGAAACCTTCAAGGATTTATGTGGACTAACACTTTTACACATAGTCATTGGTGTCTTAGGCTATACTGATTAAGGATTTAGCTTATTCAAAGGCTCTCACTGATAGCAAGGATGACAAGGTTTCAGCAGTTATATTGGATTCCATTAGCTTTCACTTAAAAAACCTATATCCCAAAACCCTCAGAATCCTAGTCTTTTTTTTCTGCCTATCATTTTCTTTCTTTTTGCCAACCTTTATTTTCTTAACATACACACATGCACGTGTGCACGCGCACACATGCACATTAATATATATTAATGCCTGGGTTTGATTCACAAACAGGTTTTACAGCACTTGTGCTCTCAGTTCCCAGAATGCAGATCCCAGAAGAATTGAATCAATTCTTCAGGAATTCCCTGAAGCACCACATAACATGTTCACTCATTTCAGCCGCACTTAGGGCAACAGATACAATTTTAAAAGGGGAAAAACATATCAGAGAAGGAGGGATGGGTGTTCTAGTTTAAAAATAAATAAAAAATCAGCTAATAAAGAAAGAAATTAGAACATGAAACTCAGTGTGGTTTTGGTGTCTGGGATAAGGACTTACCCCTAATGCTTTGACTGCAAACTGCAGAAGTAAGTGTGATGGAGGACAGCGATGCTTCCTTTATATCTTGGTTTCCAGCCTCAGAAGAATAGCAAAGAGAGGGAAGAAGTGAAGAAGTAAGTTTCCTCTCTCCTGCCTCTCCCTCTTTTATTTGTGAGAACAGTAAAAGAATAATTCACGTTTTTCTGTGCACTGTGGAGACATGCAATAACAGTTTAAGTCCGACACTAAATATCTGCCTTGAAAATAGACAAAAATTATCACCTGTCATTTAATACATGGCAGAAACAAGACAAAGAAAGATTATTTAATTATTATTCAATAATTTAATTACCCTGCTATTATTCTAGAACTTGTGACAAGGTACAGGATGAAGGCCACCCAACTCTTATTCCAGCACCTGAAGCCCAATGCTCATTTCTTTTTTTTTAATTTGCATTCCTCATTTCTATTTTCCCCTGACTGCTGTAGATATCATCAGTTTCTTGTCAATCACCTCAGCTGCTCCAGCACACGTGGCACATTTAGTTTGCTTGACACAGGTTTTTCTGTGGTGCCATTGTAGTCCTTGCTGGTATACACATTACACACGTAAGAAGCTGGCAGATCTGACACAGGGCCTGTGGAAGACCTTTGACCTGCAAATGCAAATTAGACAGTGATACATAAGAATACCTGAAATGGCAACAAAAGTATACCATATATATTTCAGTGTTACTTTCCTGAGTAGTTGTAGGAACTGTTGCACAATATTGCTTGCTGCATCAAAAGTCCTGATCCTACTCCAAAGGAGTGAGGAATGGATGACTGCTTCTGAAATATTGTAGCTCAGGGACCCCAGTGCACACTCTTACACAATTATCTAGGATATTTTCTAGGATTATCTGCACTGTCATGGAAAGAGAGTGTGCTTATTCTATAGTCTGAGCCATTGTAATTATACAGTCGATGATACAGCACTAAGAATTTTTAGAATCCATCAAAGGCAGATATGTTACCCCGTTATTACAGTGCAACTAACTTTCCATGTATCAATACCACTCATGTGAGTCAAAGAAGGCCTTCCAGAAAAACAAACCAGCTGAGAGTTGCCCTTTTCTCACACTGAGAAATAGGACGTCTAATGACACAGTGGGACACAGTGGAGGGAACTGCAAGTTACTGCAGTCTTCCCCAGCTCTGGGGTGGAAAATAGTAAAGCTAGATCTGTGGATTACTCAGCTCAAGCTAATAAGTTATACTTAGAGGCAGGGTTTGTTCTTCTAATATAGTTATCCTACTTTGAAGACCTCAGGCAACAACACACTGTGGGATAGAGCTGCAGATTCACAGTAGTACAGGGGGACTCTGTATGATACTCTGGGCAGCAGCAGCCTGGAAGTACTCTATGTGGTTTGCAGGTTCATGTGGGAATGGAACCAGTTCAGAGGCGCATTGGCTAACTTTAAATCTGTCTTTTCTAGGGAGAGATTCAGATTATGGGATTAATTCTACAGTTTTTGGCCTGAGGGCTCCCTGACTCCTGTACCACCAGCAATCCCATTTTGGCTCCTTGCAGAACTCACAAATTTGCCACTGAGATGTGCAGTCTCCTACTCCAGGTGCACCAGAAGGCCATTGTCTTGAAGATCATGACTGCTGGGCTTTAAACTATATTCTGAGGGTTTATTTTTCTGCTTTCTTATTGTTGCTTACTTAAACCAACTGTTTGTTTTTCTTGCCACATTGGTCTCCTTAAGAAAGAAATTATCACAAAAGGAATGGAGGGGTGAAGGGTTATCACAACTGTGGGAGTGGACAAGAACAAGGGGAAGGCGGGAATACTCTACCTCTTTTACAACCTGCTCTCTTCTGTGCTAATCCATTTGTTTTTGCTGAAGGGACTGCACCACATAGCTGACTATTTAAACTTTTATGAGGAAGGTTTCACATATTTTCTGTGAAGTGATCTCCTCAAACATATTTCCTTTTGGGGTCGCTATAATGATTGTGTACACACATACCCACAGAGCTGAGTTAGCTGCTACTGGACTGTTATTTCACTCACGCTGACTTAACATCCACATTAGGTCACTGACTTCCTTTGATCTATTCCCGACTTGTATAGTGAGATCAGAATGTGGCTGTTCTGGAGGAGGCTGCTTTTTTGTTTTTCAATAAGACTTATATAGCATGAGAAACCTACATTAAAATTGGAACAATAGTCTTGCAAGAGAAAGCCATAAGAATTTAGTTTCATTATGGATGAAGAATTTAGATGCTTGGGCTTGTTTTCCTGGGAGGAAATCTTCTTCCATATTCTAGACAAAGTTCTTACTGTATAGTGGTTTTGAGCCTATTTTGGTGGACTCTTCCTTACTAGAGATGTATGTATGTCACACATACAGTTCTGCTGTCTAAGGACTTACTGAAATCCTCTGCTATAGCTCTGCAAAGAGCAAAATTTTCCTCAGGGCAGAGAGCAAGCACAATGTGGGAGTGCATGTGAATACCACTGGAGGAATAAATACTTCTTAGTGACTTGCAAATCTGTGCCCACTTTCCCATAAAACATATCAAGCACATTGTTCTCTGTCTAGGTAGCATTACCTAATTCCATCCAGCTGGGAGAAGAGGAGATCAGACAAAAACAGCCAAACTGAGGGCATCTGCTTCACTGATAATACCTGACCATTAATCCACTAAAACAGCTCAGGCACATCGGGATTTTAAGAACCTCCTGCCCTGACTAATGCTTTGTTCTGATGCAAAGTTTTAAAATGAATGCTGCTCAATATTAATCTTCTGCCTGATTGTCTCCAGTTGTCTGCAGTTGTCCCAGTATTTGGTGTATAAGCAACCCAAACTTTGAAGGGGATCTTTCACTGGCAGTGCCATCCCCTCTTCTTACCATAGCACAAGTGTGACTGCAAGAAATACACTTCATATGTGGTGAGCGCAGGGTGGTTTGACATCTAACCTCTGAAGAGCAGCATGAAAGTCAAAAATCAGCTCAAGGAATTAATTTTTGAGAGGGTAAGGGCAGATAAGATATACTGTCTCCTTGTGGCCTCTCAGCAAATGAGGCGACCCATGCCACAATAAGCAGCTGAGAGAGCAGTCACTTATTTCCTCCAGTCCTACACCCAGTTCATGCTGATTTATTTTTCTGTGACTAATTCCCATCACTGCCTTATCCACCTGGCTGCATCTCTAGTCTCTTTTTCAGTGGCTATGAGCAATATCCTGTCTCACACACCTCGCAAAGACACACACATCTGGAAGCATTACCCCAGCTAGGGATGTTTGAGTGACAAAAGACTTTGCCAGGATTTTAGAAAGGGTAGACCACTGAAAGCATTCAGAGACCAAACAGACCACAGACGAAACACATATGACCTATTATTTAGGTCACTTCCTTGTCAGGGGAATGATGCTGAACCACACCACCTGAGACCTGTCCCCACTGCCCTAATATGCTTCCTCCAAGAAAGGTTTCCCAGTCTTCACAACAGCATGGTAATCTGGTACCCCCATCCAAAATGAGGTCAACTAGGTAGTGTTTATGAAAACCAGACATGGAAGAGACTAAGATATGGTGCATAATGTCAGAGAGGCAGCAAAGAGCTGAGAGCAGCTGTACACTATTCCACACCCACTTGAGATTTCAAATCTTTGCAGTAGTTTTGCAAAGCAAAGCACTCTCCCCTCAGAACACAGTAAGACACAGGACTATGTTCACAAGACCAGTCTTATGACTCTAAGTAATCACAGTCTTGCCCATTGTGTAATGTCATCACTGAAAAGGCTGGTTGTACTAATAGGAAGTGATGGCTGATCCCATTTAGAGAAATATTTCTAAGAAGCAACAAGCGGTATAATATCAGGAGGACTTCTAGATTTCCACATCTCTTCTCCTGGGGGCACATATAGATAAAGAAGAAGTAGGCAAGAAAAGTAAATGTTTACCTTTTTTTTTTGTGATCACTAAGTTCATCATCATCATGGCTAGGCTTCGCGAATGAAGATTTGGGAAGAGCTCTACCCATGTTTCTTGCAAGCATGTTGGTGGCTAAAAAGACCAATATGAGATAGGCATGACCGGTTGCAAAAGGCACAGCAGAAAGACTCCTTAGGTGGTATATTCTGCAAGGCTCGATTCTTTCTGCGTTGTCTTTTCTCTTCAAGGGTGATCCTGTATGCTTTCTCAAAAGCATCAGCAGCGTTATAGATGGTGTGTCTCCAGACCTCCCGATTAGAGGCCAGAGTAGACCAGTTATGGTGATCAATATGCCCGAGGCTGAGATGTTGTTTCAGGGAGTCCTTGTATCTTTTCTTCGGGGCTCCTCTCTTGCGGCAGCCAGTGGCAAGTTCACCATAAAGCAGGATCTTGGGGAGGCGATGGTCCTTCATCCTTGAGACGTGCCCTGCCCAATGCAGCTGCGTTCTCAGTAGCATGGCCTCAATACTTGTGATTGCTGCCTGTTCAAGAACAGATGTACTGGTCACATAATCTGACCAGTGGATGTTTAGGATTGTACGGAGACAGCGTTGATGGAAGTGTTCTAGGAGACGCAGGTGGTGGCGGTAAATGACCCATGATTCGGAACCATATAAAAGAGTAGACAGCACAATGGCTCTGTAAACACTGATCTTTGTACTTTTCTTCAAGTGTTTATTATGCCATACTCTTTTATGGAGTTTTCCAAAAGCACTATATGCCTTCGCTAACCTCTTGTCTATCTCCCCGCCAATCTTACCATCCGAGGAGATGAGGCTGCCTAGGTAATTAAACTGCTGGACTGATTTGAGCTCTGATTCGCCAATGGTGATATGGGGATGATGGAAGACTTCCTGAGGTGCAGGTTGATGGAGAATTTCTGTCTTCTTTAAGCTGACTTCCAGCCCAAAAAGCTCAGCAGCCTCTGCAAAGCAGGATGTTAAACGCTGCAGGGTTGCTTCTGTGTGGGCAACAAGGGTGGTGTCATCAGCGTAAAGCAGCTCCTGGACAAGATGGTTTAAGGTCTTGGTGTGGGCCTTCAGTCGCCCTAGGTTGAATAGGCTTCCATCAGTATGATATCGAATGTAGATACTGTCCTGATCATCGAGGTCTGCCATGGCCCTTTGGAGGATCATGCTGAAAAAGACTGTGAATAGGGTAGGAGTGAGAACGCAGCCTTATTTCACACCATTCTTTATTAGAAAGGGCTCAGAAAGTGCATTGCCATATCTGACTTGGCCGTGCTGATCCTCATGAAGTGAGATGATCATTTTAAGGAACTTGGGGGGACAACCTAAACATTCCAAAATCTGCTTGGGGGGCGGTTCTCTTCTTCCTCAACAATTCCTGGATTTCTTGATTGTTTTCATCAAACCAGTCTTTGTTCTTCTTGAGAGAGAACCCTAAGGATTCTTCAGAGGATTGCAGGATGCTGCTTTTAATATGATGCCAAATTGTTTCAGGAGAGGAATCTGCAGAATCTGTGGAATGGTTTTCAAGCCTAGTTTGAAGGTTTGCCTGGAATCTGTCTCTTACTGTGGCTGATTGGAGATCGTTAACTTGGAGTCTTCTCCTTGGGATACTGCCCCTTTTGGGTTTGAATTCGAGATTGAAGTTGAGTTTACAGCGCACAAGCCCATGGTCTGTTTGGCATTCTGCGCTGGGCATCACGTGGGTATGGTGGACATCGCGGACATCTCTCCGTCGCACCAAGACATAATCAATGAGGTGCCAATGCTTAGACCTGGGGTGCATCCAGGTTGTCTTCAGACTATTTTTCTGCTGAAAGATAGTATTAGTGATGGTAAACTGTTGCTCCGCACAGAATTCTAGCAGAAGTCAACCATTATCATTGCAGTTTCCAACACCATGTTTGCCTAATATTCCTTTCCATGCTTCAAAATTCTTACCTACTCTGGCGTTGAAATCACCAAGGATAATGATCTTATCATCTGCAGGCACCTTTTGGGTAAGGCAGCGCAGGTCGGAATAAAATTTATCTTTTTCAGCAGGGTCAGCTTGGAGAGTTGGGGCATATATATACTAAAGATGACAACGTGTTGCTTGTTGTTTAGTGGAAGGCATAGGGAGATAATGCGGCCAGAGTGACCTGTCGGCATATTTTCGAGTTTAGGGACAACAGAGCTTTTGATCATGAAGTCGACACCTGAGGGATGTTTTTCGGTTCTGGACTTACCTGACCAAAAGAGTGTGTAACCGGCATCATGTTCTCTGAGGCTGCCTTCCTCGTGAAGGCGAACTTCGCTGAGAGCAGCAATGTCGATGTTGAGACAAGCCAGTTCATGGGCAATTAGGGCAGAACGTTGCTCAGGACGTCCGCTATCCACAGAATCAAGCATGGTTCTGATGTTCTATCATGCTAGAGTTAATTTAGGTACACCTTTGGAGGCAGGTTCATGCCTTTGTCTTTTGCTCTTTGTGCGACCGCATTGGAAGAAGATGCCCATTGCTCTGCGGTTAATCAACCGGGTGAAGGAGGAGATGAGCTTTGTTTAGGCCACCTTTTCTAGGCCCCTCTCCGAGTGGAGCAAGCAGTGCTGTCCTTGAAAAGGCTGCTTGGTCGTTCAGGGTGCTGCCCCAAGAGACTGTCACCTCCGGTCAGTCTCAAATGACCAATATCCTGAACCGCCTGCATGCAGGGTCGGTTCTGCAGCTCCCAGTGCACCTTTCACCTGCAGTTTCAACCCTCGCGCATCGCTACAGGACTTTTTGCATGCGGGTAAAGCCTTCAAGCCTGCGCAATGGATTTTTTAGGTGAGATGCAGTATGCGCGGACCTGGACCCACCCTTTAATCCTAAGGTTCATCTGCCAGGGCCGAGCGAGCTTGGACGGTGGCAGCGAGGTCCTCAGGACGTAGGTTTGATTAGAGTGACCTTCTCTTAGATGGATGGCCTTACAGGGCTAAGCGAGCTCCATCTGCCCGGGTTTGGGATGAGAGTTGTCCTTCTCCTAGGATGACTGCCAGAAGGCTAACGAGCTCATCCTGCCCAAGAATGTAGTGTATTTGGTCCTATGGTTTTGACCTGTCTGGCATGGGTGACCCTACCGAAGGCATGTACCATTGCCAGCATAGCTCGCAACCACATAGGGGCACACAGGCTACGTTCCTGTTAGAACGATTTGGGCAAGTCTTGATCACTAAGTACAGTGCTGCAAATGCAACTGCATTTGTCCAATAAATCACATAATCACTCAATAAAAACAAGAAAGATGTGTAGAAACAAGGGAGGATGAAAGAGTGAAAAATTCTGTAGGCTAATTATAGGAACATTGTATTTCCTCTTTAATATGCAGGCACTACATAGCATGTACATGGTCAAAGTCTTTACTTAACTCTTACAGGATAAACTCAGAGCAACTCAGCTAAAGGAAAGGTTTCTCCACATCTTTCCCTTAGCTGAACTAAGTACACAGTTCTTAGGAGTAGAAGGTGATTAGCATGCAGATCTTACCACATCATTTACAGATGTTTTGCTGCAGGCCAAATCCTGCTTGATTTGCATAACTGTTTTTACAATTGTTAGCTTTGGCTTCTCCGTGACATGAATTATGTTAGAATGTCTTTGGTCCATAAGCTACCATGAAGGCCTAATAAGATATGTGCTATACCATATATGTCATCTCATAGACAACAAAGAGTAAAACAATGCAAAAAACTGAGTTGCCCACAGCCACAAAACAAATTATCATCTGTCAAAATATGCCAGTTCCTAAAGATCATGTTTATACTATTCTTTTCTTGATCTCCCATTTCAAAGACTAGCCCAGTTGTGCACTGGTAGAAAAATCCTATGGTTTCTCCTTTCTTGAACGTCCATCACAACCCCCTGCTTGCTGCTGGGAGAGCTTGTCTCTACAAGCTGTACTTAACTATCTTCTCCATGCAAATCATCATCAGCATGTGACCCACCCAGAAACAGCTGCAGCATGCATATGATCTCAGAAACAGGAATTATTCCTACTGATCAGCCTTATTCAAGAGTTATCTTCACTGAGAGCAGTATCTTTGGTTACAGCTGAGTTCCGTGGGTTTTGAGCCAAAAAACAAACCTACCCTTGCTTGGATGATACGGACTCGGACCTGAGGTTGCAGCTATCATCTTTCTGAAGTTCTCTTCAGTGCAGTGTCTGCATCAAGGCGTATTTGGCCCTGATAAGAGAAACCACTGTATTTCCCCAAGCCTGGACTAATCCTCCATGGCCTTTCAGTGCTATGCCTACTACTTTGCTTTTCCTAACAAAACTTGTATACAGAACAAACAGTCAAAAAGGCTGCTATGCCTATTAACTATTCAAACTGAATGTGCTGTCACCCCTTGCCCCAAAAGACATGCACAAATATAAGTCCTGAAAGGAAGTAAATGCATTGTACAAGGAATTGCAATGAATATATAGTATTTCATACTGAATTGTCAAGACTGTCTTAGAAATGAGATACATCATCTATTCACTCCAGTGCTCTAAGTCACCCTTTGAAACAGATGGCTTCCCTTGTGAATTAGATGGGGAGATCATCTACTAAATCATCTCCAGATGCATATTGAATCCAATACAGTACACTGCAAAGCAAACATCTCTACAAAACAACTAGACATAGAGCAGGTACTACCTATGGGTTATTGCTTCAAGGGCTGGGCACAGACAATACTTGGGAAGTTTGGTGGCCTGCTTGTGTAGACAATGAGAAGCTAATAAAAGCTGAGATAATTGTTCTGACAGATACTATTTCATAAACCTACTTGCAGTAGTTTTAAAGATAATCATCCCCTCCAGTTGCAGGGATGTGTGCCCATACTTCAGGGGTTCCCCTCCATGTGTGGTACATTAATTTAAATGGCCAAACTGTGAACTGGATAAGGTGAGGTATCAGCACACTCTCTGTTTTGTCCGTTTTGCTGACTCTGCAGTGAGACTAAGCCCAGTGGAGGGATGGCTCAGACAACCAGAGTGGTACCACAGTAAGCTACTAGAACTTGATGTGCCAGGGAATGTCTGTCAGGACTCTACAGGTAGAAAGAGCAAAAATTTTTATTCAGAGAAGACATTTACATAACATACATCAAAAGAGGAACAAAAGGATATGCTTTCCCCCCATGCAGTGGAAATATTAGAGACTCACCTGCTTCTTGTGCAGGCCACCTTCAGAGGCACCTGCTGATATAGTCTCATTCTCTTTCCTCTCTGGAAACCTTGTTGCACAAATGAGGGGTTTTTTTTCCCTCACTTCATGACAACATTAGTCTCCATGTGCCATAATTGGACTGACTGGCTAACTGATTCCTGTTCTCCCCTTGTGCAGCCCTGGAAACCTGGGAGAAAAAAGGTGGAACAAACAGCCACTCAAAAAAACCCCCAGACTATTTCAAAGGTTAAGGAGTAGAGGATGTAACTTCTGTCTGTTACAGATGACTGGGTATTGCAATTGGGATGTCTTGTTCTCAGTACTTCCTTACTATGATTGTCACAACGATGACAAAGGATGGGAAAGACAACCCATTCTCATTAAGAACTTCTAAGGGGGATTTTTGTGAGGACACTATTATTCTTTCCTTTTTTCTAAAGTATGACAATGCTTGAGAAAACAAGGCACAGTAAGCTTAGCTTTAAGGATGTCAAATGCTGTGCATGTTCAGAAAACACACTGTGCACCTGTACGTGCACCTAAGTCAAGTAGTCCTTCTAGCATTACCCTGGGTTTTCCTCATAGTGGAAAGAGAATGCTCACTGCCTCAGTGCCAGTAAGTCTGAATTGATAGTGATGATCTTACTGGGTAAAAATGACCACTGCAGACAATATGCAGTTAGTCTTGCAGTTCAGCTTCTCTCCATCTCAGCATACTTCTTTGATTTACTTTTCTTTCACCCTCTCCCAGAGCATGAACTAATGAGCCACTAATTTTGGCCACCAGTACCAAAGCATTTCAGTACTCTTGTAACTCCATATATTTATATCCTTAGTGAAGGGTCCTCCTTTTTCTTCCCTTTCCTTTTTACTAACCCAGTCTGCACCAGGCCTTTATCTATTCTCCCTCCTAATTCCAGTCTTCTGTGCTTCTCCTCCATGGGTTCCTCAGCAAAAGGAAAACATCAAGATACTCTTCTAAATTAGGAAGAGAACTTAGAACAGACTCAGCTCTCATTCATTTGAAGCAATGCTGCCACAGTGCTTTTGAGCATATATGTCTTCTGTGCTTCGCTTTTTCAGACATAACTACGACTGTGTCTTATCGCACCACTGCAAGGGCTGGTCAGAGTTCCAGCACTCCAGATAACTTGAAGCATATAAGTATGCTCTTCTGCCAAAACCCATGCCAGTCAGTCACAATATCAACAACTCCTCCATGTAACTCTGATACATTTTATGATTGGTGCAACTTAAAGGAGGATGGAAAGGGAAAGTAAGGATTCACTAAGAAGCTGCCTTCTTCATTTTGCCAGCCTGTAAAATGGGACTGTGGAGGTTTGTATTAGAGGGCTGGGAGCCAGGAGGTGTAATATTTTGATTTCTTCCCCCTGCTTAGAATCCCAGATAAGCAATAAAAATTATGCAAAACATCTGATAATAAGGCCATTTTTAAAGGTTGCAAACATTTCCAGACATGATAACTCATAAAAGTTTATATCTTTTGAGGTCTGAATTTGACTCAACTTCCATTCCAGTGTCAAAGCACAATTCATCTTGTGTTGTCCATTTTTACCTTGTGCTGCCCTCAGAATCTTTGCCTATCCAGGGAATACATTTTTTGCTAAGGAATAAATAAATTACTAATCTCCTGTATTTAGTGGTCACTGCTTCAACCCCTAAGATGTTGGCAAGACTGAGAATCTTATGGCAGATGAAAGGTAGTCCCTGTATTAAACAATGGGCTCAGCCCTCTCCAAGTCATGTGGTACAACAGCTAAAGATGTTACAGAACAATCATGGTACCTTATGCCTTGATTATGTCAACATCTCACAGTTTCTGTAAACTACCCAAAAAACTGCATTTTGTTTTCCCTCTTAGTCCTTCTGGTTTGCCTACTCATTTATATACTCTTAATGTATTAGAAAAAATGAAAAACTTCTTTACAGTGCTTTTGCTGGCTCTGAAAAGTTGATCTTCCAGGACTAGTAACTGATTTATTGAATTTGGCCCTTATGGTAATTGTTTAAATGTTATAGAAGCTTTAACATGTCATCTGTTAAACTTATTGGTGATGCAGCTGTTCAACGTGCAGTGTGGGTAATATTTACATGATTTACTGGGTGACGTACAGTTTTTGATTCAATAGTAATGTATTTGATTCAATAGGTGATGCATCTGATTCAACCGGGAGTCCATCTAATTCAAAGGTGATGCATTTGATTCACCAGCTGATGTACATGATTTAGAAGGTGATGGATCTAGCTCACTGAAAATGATTCCAATTCCCCCATGCAAGGTATTTACTTCAGTGTGTGATGAATGAGCTTTAATAATAATACATGTTTCTCCAATAGCAAATGTATTGGCTTCAATTTATATCCCAAGCTCCCTGAATCTGGAGTGGAGTGACACCTTGTAGCCACCATTCAGGTGAGGATCACAAGCAGTATTAGCCACTAAAATAACAGGAGCAAATTATGTGATAAAACCTTTGCTTCCCAGATGAAATATTTTCACCAGATGTGATATGGGGATACAAATGCCCTGTCACTGCTGTTATTGCTACCACAGTACATGACGAAAATCCCCAAATCCATTTACCTTTAGTGCCATTGCTGGGATTACATACTCAGTACTTATTTCCCCAGAGTTACGTGAGCTCTCCAATAGCGGCACCTGAACTAACAGCTCCACTTACCTAATTTTTGTGTGAGCTTTTCTTTTGCTAGAGGTTGGCAAATATTTAGCCCTGGTGGAAATGGGGTAAAGGGTGTTGGCAAAGAGCAGTATCACATGGGGTAGGGCATGTGGGGACTCGAGCCTGCATGACATGCTGCAAACCACCATTTCTTCACTGGCATCGTATCCTGATGCAAACTTATGGAATTTTAGCTTCAGCCAGTTATTGCCTACACTAGAAACCTTTCTGAATATGTCAGTCTCATTGTCCTGTCACCTTTGGGGTCCAGCTCCAAAAGCAGTGGAAGGATTGTTTCTTTTCTGGATGATGATTGAGATATTTTGCACAAAAACGTTACATTTTCAGCCAGAAATATGGTAAGAACATTTGCTTGCACTCCTACAAAAAAAGAAGCTCTTGTCAGACTTGCCAGAAGGTCTGGGCTTAGTTGTGAAAGAAGATAACTTATAATCTTGGTTGATATGCACCCATGCACACCTACAAACTTGAAACAGTTTTTCAGTGGGATCTCAGAGCCCCAGAAAGCCACTTCATTGCCCGAAGCAACCCTTTTCCACCTTCTAACCCAACTGTGTGGCTGCTTCTTCCTTACAACCTTTCCCTACCCATATCCCCAGTGAAGAACTGCTCCTCCTGGGTGGCAGAAGCAGCATCTGCAGCCTATCCAATATATATGCTTCCATTTTGTTCTCCACTTGAGTGGGTTCCCAGGGCAAATGTTTTACTTTTTGTGCCCTTGTTACACCCCTTTGAGGCATATGCATTTTCTTGTGTGGATGCAAGTTTTCTTATTGTACCCATGGCTGATATGTCTGCCTTTTAAAGTCTATCAGCCAACTAAATGACAGGGGATGGGTGTAATTCTTCTATACAAACCAGAGTCCCCAAATGCTAAAAATAGTGTGCTAAATAGGAATCTAATCTTAAAATAAATAAATAAATTAAAATTCTTTCACAGCTCCAGGCTGTGTCTAGAGATGCACTGAAGTTGTTGCAGTAGTCTTAACTAGTCAGCTTTTTTCTATCCACTGAATTTTCAGGGTTGGGATTCATGCACCTCCATTTGGTATCATATGTTCAGACAGGATACATTAATACTTTGGTTTCTGATCTAGGGAAGTAGTGCTGTTTTTTCTCCTTTCATTCCTCTCTACATACTTCTTTTCCTTGATTTCCTCCCTTCTCTCTAGTCATGGCAGTGACTGAAATGCAGATACAAACTCTATGAAGACTAACAAGAGCAAGTGCCAGAATCTGCACCTGGTACAGGGCAACCCCAAATTTTCATAGAGATTGGGGAATGAGATGATGGAAAGCAGTGCTGGTGAAAGGGATCTGGGGGCCCTGGTTGACAGCAAGTGGAATATGAGTCAGCAGCCAAGAGGGTCAACCATGTCCTGGGGGGCATCAGGCACAGCATCTCCAGTCAGTTGAGGGAAGTGATTGTTTCACACTGCTCTGCATTGGTATGGTCTCATCTTGAATACTGTATGCAGTTTTGGACACTGCAATACAAGAAGGATATTAAGCTCTTAGAGAGTGTCCAAAGGAGGACAATGACGATGATGAAGTATCTGAAGGGGAAGCCATGTGAGGAGCAGCTGAGGTCACTTAGTTTGTTCAGCCTGGAGGATGCTGAAGGGAAGTCTCATAGCAGTTTATGGTTTCCCCATGAGGGGAAGCAAAGGGGCAGGCACTGATCTCTTCTTTCGGTGGTGACCAGTGACAGGACCTGAGGGAATAGCATGAAGCCATGTCAAGTCTGATTTAGTTTAGATATTAGGAAAAGCTTCTTCACCTAGAGAGTGGATGAACACTGGAACAGGCTCCCCAGGGAAGTGGTCATGGCACCATGCCTGACAGAGTTCAAGAAGCATTTGGACAATACTCTCAGGAACATGGTATGACTCTTGGGATTGTCCTGTGCAGGACCAGGAGCTGGTCTTGCTGGTCCTTGTGTATCCCTTACAACTCAGGCTATTTTATGATTTTATGATGCTATGAAATCTCTCTTTTCCATTATAAGATATGCAGTAACATCCATTTTCTTCTCCTTAATGCCCAATCAGTAAAATATGTATTCTGTGCTCAGAGAGTAAGTGTATTAAGTGTTCTTCACTGTTTTAATGAAGAAAATGACGAGTAATAATAAGTCTGGAAAATGAAATGGCTCAGAGTGATGGTGTCAGCTCTTATGTAGAGTTCAAACTTTGGATACTACTTTGAAAGACTATGGATCTGCAATTCCAAACACTGCTGTAATACTAGGTAAGAGCATCTCTTAAGTTTTTCTTCTTGACACAAAATACACTGCGAGCCCTTGAGAAGCTGCGCAGGCTTCACAGCCTGTAAAAAAAATACAGTCTCGAGTACCTGGCATTTTGAAATCACCTGGATGATCCAGAAAATTTAGAAGATCAAGAATGCAAATATTGCTTTAGTCAGTATCTGCATCTGTGTCTATATAGGCAGAACAAAACCCACTATTCAATTTTTACATTATCATTTACCTTCTCTCACCTCTGCCCATGTCCTTTCCTCTCCAAAAGGATGAACATCCCATATTTAAGGTTTGGGTGCTGTGAAAATCTCCATTAAAATGAAAGGAAAACCAGCAACAGTTCTTGTCTTGAATTTTTCTCCAAGCTGGTTTTTTGTTTTGTTCTGTTTTGCCTTCTTTTGGTTTTGGTTCAGTTTGGGTTTTTTTCTTCTTTTAGTTTTACTCTATATCAAAGCATTTAGTCAGTAACTCTGAGACTAAATTAGGCTATATCGCAAGGAACATCCTGCCTGTCTGCTTCTTCACACATTACAAGTGTTCAGGTGGGCTCAAAGGCCCAGGGTTCTGCAGTTAATGCAGTTAATGCCATTTTATTAACAGGTTTCCAAACACACAACACACCCTGTGCTTTTTTTTTTTTTTTTTTTTTTTTTTTTTTTTTTTTTTTTTTTTT